>NC_057801.1:380575414-380582528 GCF_018294505.1 Triticum aestivum
CGCCTCGGCCGGGAGCTCCACCGCCTGGGCTCCCCGTCGACCCCGCCGGGCCGCGCCTCGCCGACCGCCGCCCGCGCCGTCCCGCCGCAGCTCCCTCTGCCGCCGTTCCAGCGCGCCGCTGGCCGGATCCGGTCAGATCCGGGCTGGGGCTGCCTCCTCCGACCTCCCCGCCCTCTCTAGCGGTCTCCTCAAGCTCCGGTCGCCTCTTCTTCCTCGGCGGCATGCAGCTCCGGTGATCTTCGTAATCTGTGCCAGATTTGGAATCCCCAAGGTTGACTTCGAAATTCCACCATGTCCCGAATATTTTTGCATTATCATGCCTTGTTCATCATGCCGTATCTCTGCATCCGTAGCTCCGTTTTGTGCGTGTAATATGTCAAATTGTTCGCCTCAAAGAGTACATCATTTTATTCCGTTGCATCATGTTCATTTGAGCTCATCTTGATGCCTGAATCATCGTTGCAAGAGTGCTTCATGATGTTGTCTGCTGTCTGTTAACAGAACATGCACTTTTGTCATTTTTGCCATGATTGATGTGTGCATCCTATGAGGTTGATGTCTACATGTGTTTTGATCTATGACATGTGTTCTTTAAAGAGCTGCCTACCAAGTATTTTTGTGATCAATGTGGTGACTAGCACAAGCATGCAAACTAGGCATCATGATGTTGCTGATTTTAGTCCCTGTTCTGCTGTTATTTGGATGCCATGTAAACATAATGCTACAGAGAGATCCATGCATATTTTGAGATACTTCAGTAAGGGTGTTTTGAACATATGGTTATTGTCTATCCATTCATGCCCCTATTGGAAATTATGGAGTAGTCTAGCATGTCATTTTTGTGCTCTACTTTTGCTTCAAAATGTTTCCTGGCAGATTGTTTACATGTTATTCAATTTTGCCAAGGTTGTTGTAGTTGATCCTTGCATGCTATGAACTTGTTCTTGCCTTGGTTTGTTTCACAAACATGTCTTCTTGTTGATGCTATGCTTATCATGTCATGCAATGACTTGTGGGGAGTGAATCAAGCTTGTTAAGTAGTGTACTTGCTGTTGCTGTTTTGCTAGGCTGAATCTGTTATGTCGTGATGCTATGTAAACCTGCTTCTACAAATCATTCTATGCATAATCTGGAGATGTGCACTAAATATGTTTTGTTCTACATGTCATGCTCTATCCATCCATGCCCCTGGTTGCAATTATAGGTTGCTGTAGCTTGTTGTAATCTTGCTCTAAAGTTGCTACATAATGGTGCTGTCAGCCTGTTAACATTAAGTTCAGTTGTTGCCATGATTGTTGTTAGTGTTCCATGCACCCTATGGACTTGGTCTTTCCATGCTTAGCTTCACAAACATGCATTCTTACTGTTGGTTTCCTTGCCATGCCATGTTTTGCTCTGTAGTGAGTTGCACAAGCTCACCAACATGCCTTCATAATTCTGTTTCTGCCCTGTTTGAATCTGTAATATAACTTGCCATGTTTACATGGGTGCTATCATATTTTCTGATCCTTTTTGGCTCATGGTCAGTAAAGGACATTTGATCTATGCATTTAGTAGATTCATGCCATGCCTTTGTTTGTCATTATAAGTTCCTATAACATATTGTTTGATAGCTCTAAACATTGCAACCTGATGTTATTTTCTGCAAAGTCTGAAACTGATATCGTTTGCAATTTTACCATGTGTGTATGAGCATGTTCTATTGATTTCTGGAGATAGCTCAGTGTTCATGTTTTGTTATGCTTTACCTGTACATCATGCCCATGCCTTTTGTTTTCATGTTGTGGTGCTGTAGCATGTTGTTTTGATGCTTGCAAGATGCCTAGTTGCTGTTTTGGACAGATTGTTGCTATAACTTGTTTCATGTGTGTGTGTTGAACCGTTGCTCCGTTTTGAGTGTGCTCTATATGAAACTTGCTTAGAATTGCATGTAGCTTCATATTATCATGTTGCATCCTTGTTTTGAGGTGTTTTCTTGATGCCTGGGTGCATTTTGCATCAATGCCATGTTTATCTTGTTTTGCTCATACCTTCTAGGCTGTAGCTCCAAATCTAATGAACTTTATATGTAACTTGACTAGAATCTCGTGTAGATCATCTTGGTGCATCTTAACTTGCTGTTTAACAACTTGAACATAATGTTTATTCAGATCTGGACCAACTTCGAAATTTGCATATGAGGGCTTACCGGAATTGTTATATGTTGTTCCCGGCCTCATTTAAACTTGCCTTGATATGTTGCTCTTGTTTGTATCATCTCTTGCCATGAGTAGCTTCATGTAGCCTTGTCATGAATCATGCTTGTTGTGCATCATGTCATGTTCATGTGTGGTGTGTTTACCTTGTTGTGTGCTTCTTCTCGATAGTTCCCGTATCATTGCGATCGTGAGGATTCGTTCGTCTACGCTTGGTTCGTCTTCGTGGCTTCATCTTCTTCATGGACTCATTCTTCTTCCTTGCGGGATTTCAAGCAAGATGACCGCTACCCTGGATCTCACTACTATCATTGCTATGCTAGTTGCTTCGTTCTATCGCTTTGCTTCGTTACCTATCTTATGCTCATCAAGCCTCCCATATTGCCATGAACCTCTAACCTTTGACACCTTTCCTATGCAAACCATTGCTTGGCTATGTTACCACTTTTGCTCAGCCCCTCTTATAGTGTTGCTAGTTGCAGGTGAAGTTGAAGATTGCTCCATGGTGGACAGGTTTTTGAGTGGGATATCACAATATCTCTTATATTATTAATGCATCTATATTCTTGGTAAAGGGTGGAAGACTCGGCCTTTTGCCTGGTGTTTTGTTCCACTCTTGCCGCCCTAGTTTCCGTCATACCGGTGTTATGTTCCCGGATTTTACGTTCGTTACGCGGTCGGGTGATTTATGGGACCCCCTTGACAGTTTGCTTTGAATAAAACTCCTCCAGCAAGGCCCAACCTTGGTTTTACCATTTGCCTCACCACCACCTATACCTTTCCCTTGGGTCGGCCAACCCGAGGGTCATCTTTATTTTAGCCCCCTGGGCCAGTGCTTGTCTAAGTGTTGGTCCGAACCGGGCAGACTGCGGGGCCACCTCGGGGCAACTCAAGGGTTGGTTTTACTCATAGGCTGACCTATCTGGTGTTGCCCTGAGAACGAGATATGTGCAGCTCCTATCAGGATTGTCGGCACATCGGGCGGCTTTGCTGGTCTTGTTTTACCATTGTCGAAATGTCTTGTAAACCGGGATTCCGAGTCTGATCGGGTCTTCCTGGGAGAAGGAATATCCTTCGTTGATCGCGAGAGCTTATCATGGGCTAAGTTGGGACACCCCTGCAGGGTATAATATTTTGAAAGTCGTGCCTACGGTTATAGGCAGATGGGAATTTGTTAATGTCCGGTTGTAGATAACTTGACACCAGATCCGAATTAAAACGCATCAACCGTGTGTGTAGCCGTGATGGTCTCTTTTCGGCGGAGTCCAGGAAATGAACACGGTTTCTGGGTTATGTTTGGCGTAAGTAGGAGTTCGGGATCACCTCTTGATCGTTGCTAGCTTCACGACCGTTCCTTTTGCTCTCTTCTCTCTCTTATTTGCGTATCTTAGCCACCATATCATGCTTAGTCCCTGCTGCAACCTCACCACTTTACCCCCCTTCCTTTCCCTTTAAGCTTTGCTAGTCTTGATACCCATGGTAATGGGATTGCTGAGTCCTCGTGGCTCTCAGATTACTACAACAATAGTTGCAGGTACATGTTTTGCGATGGTCATGACGCGAGAGCGATGCTTGCTTGCATTGAGTTCTTCTTCTGCTTCTTCGATCAGGGGATAGGTTCCAGGTCGGCAGCCTGGGCTAGCAGGGTGGATGTCGTTTGAGTTTCTGTTTGTGTTCATCCGTAGCCGGATGATGCTCTTATGTATTGTGATTTTGTATTCGTGCGGCATTGTATGCCTTATGTATGTATCCTCTTCTATTATGTAATGTTGATGTAATGATATCCACCTTGCAAAAGCGTTTCAATATGCGGGTCTATCCTTGGTGGGACCTTCGAGTGCCTTTTGGATAGGGTCACATATTGGGCGTGAGAAGTTGGTATCAGAGCCTCGACCGACCCTAGGAGCCCCCTTGATTGATCGTGTAGTTTGGCTATTGTTGAGTCTAGAAGAAAACTGTTTTCGGAGTCTAGTTATATCAGAGAGTAGGAATTCTTTTTACTCCTCAGCCCCTTCGTCGCTCTGGTGAGGAACCTTGACGTAGGTGTTTTGAATTACTTCTCTTCCTCTTCAAATTTTCTTTAGGTTCACGCAATTGGTTTTCCGGTTGTTGGTTCTCATCTCTTTTCATCCGGTGCATTTCTCGTCAAGTCGACTCGAGCCTCTTCATCTTTGCCAAGTTCAATCCTCAGTTTGCTCTCAAGGAAGTTATTTCTCTATCCTCAGTTGTTTTCTTTTCCTGCCTGCCCACCCCTTTTCATCTCAGAACCGGAGTCCGTAATCGAGTATCCTTTCTACTCGTGTGAAGTCTTTGTTTTCTTTCCTCAATGATTTCATCCGGTGTTTTCTCTATTCAAGATATTCGTCGGTTCCCCCTCCCAAGCTGCTTTTGTTTTCCCGCCCTCCCACCCTTTTTCTTCCCGGAGTTTGAGTCTCTTTCGACCATCAATTTCATTCGTGCGGAGCCTCTGCAGTCTTTCGTCAATTGTTTCAACCGGTGAATTCTCTTTCATTTGACATTCTTATTCCCTTTCTTTTTCCGGTGCACTCAATTCAAGTTTTTCGGGTTAATTATATTCTTTCCTTCGAAGTGTTTTGCCATTGCTCGTTCGCCTCTCGCCAGTCTATCTTTTCGGAGTGCTCAAGACATCTCAGGAGATTTGTCTGTGTGCCAATTAATTCGAGGTTGTCACCTCATTCAAATATTTCAATTGTTTGGTGCATCATCTATCTTCTCAACAAACTTTTCCAACGGTGTTATCTCTTCAGTGGGCCCTAACCCACAGGTCTTTTCCCAGGATCTTACCTGACTCTTCTAATTCCCCGGAGTTATTCTCAATTCTTTTCATGTGTGACGTAAGAATGGATTCCATCAGTCACATGCCTTGTCAAGATCGATTTCAATTCATTTCATTGTTGGCTCAACCTTTTCAGTTTTCATTCTCCCGGAGTATCTCAGTAATTTTGGCAGTGTTTCTCGTCATCATTTGAAGATTGTAGAAGAGTTTTTCCTCTAAACCTTGCCCATTCTTGCGAAGTTTCGTGGTTCTAGCTTCATATCATCCTCTCGAATTATTTCAGTTTGCCAGATATTCTTTCTTACCCATCCGGAGTATTCCAGGAGTTGATTTCTGTCTTGCTTCACCAAAGGCCATCGTTCCAGAAGAATTCTCCTTCCTCACATTTCAGCTACCATTATCCAATTATCCCGGTGACTCAGTCTCTTTCATCAGTCATTTTCGAATTCTTACGGTGGTTCGTTCAAGATTCTTTGATTATCATTTCAATCTGTTCGTTCTTTCAGTCCTACCGGTGGTTCATGAAGACTTTCTCAAGTTTGTGATATGTCACTTCTCAATTCTTTTTCAATAAGAATAAGTAATATGCAAATCCATTACTTGTCATCAATTTTAATTTGATGAAGGATAAGTATACAATAAATCTTATTCTTATTTCATCCAAGTGAGTAATTCCTTCCTTCGGAGTTTGTTCGTGATGAATAAATTCTAGTTCCAGGTGCTTTCATCTTTTTTTTTCCGGAGTTCAAATTTCCTCGGTCATTTCGTTGGAACATCCATTTAAATCATCGCAAGGCTCATCTTATTCGTTCATCCTTCATTCTATCTCATCATCCTTTTGTTACCGGAGTTCTTCATGGTGGTTCTTCATGATTTAATTCATTCTTCAAGTGTTCATCAAGATTCTTGTTGGCGGAGTTCAGGTATCTTTTCATCTCGCGTCACGAAGTGCAATTAATTCTCCGTATTCTTTTGAAAGGGAGTTTTGCATTTCTTCTTTCTTCCCAGTTATTTAATCTTTTCCGCTCAAGGCCGGTTATCAGCTCATAAATTTTGAGATGTTATCCATAAGTCCACATCAAGCTTATTCTTTCGTTGTTGATTTTCTCAACAACTTCGTTCAATCCTTCCTTCTAAGTTCTTTTCATTCCTTTCTTCAAATTCTTCCGGAGTATTTGCGTTGTTCATCTCGTCAAGTGTCATCCCATCTTATGGAGTTCATGTTCTACTCTTTCTATGTTCAGCTGGAGTTCTGCCTAAATTCTGTCATCCTTGTTCCTTTTTCTTTCTTGTTCTAACCGGAGTGGTTTCATAGTCTATCTGATTCCATGAGCTTTTGATTCTCGTCATTCTCGTCGTTCCCCTCTTCTTCTCGAGTGCTCTCGATTCTTTGCTTCTTCTCTTGAGTTCTTGTTTCACCTCTTCCTTTTTCTCTTCTGTCTCGGTCCTAAGATCTCGGGACGAGATCTCTTGTTAGTGGAGGAGTGTTGTAACGCCCCAGATTCGATGCGTCAGGTGTCTGTCAGTTATTCGTCGTCGTTGCCAAGTCATTTGCTTGCGTGTTGCATTTTATCATGTCATCATGTGCATTTCATTTTGCATACGTGTTCGTCTCTTGCATCCGAGCATTTTCCCCGTTGTCCGTTTTGCAATCCGGCACTCCTATGTCACCCGATGCCCCCTCTTGCCTCTCTTCGTGTGCGGGTGTTAAACTTTCCCGGAATGGCCCGAGGTTTGCCAAGTGGCCGTGGTATAGCACCGGTAGACCGCCTATCAAGTTTCGTGCCATTTGGAGGTCGTTTGATACTCCAACGGTAAACCGCGTAGCCCGAAACCCCCCTTTCTCTTTGCAGCCCAACACCCTTCCAAAGTGGCCCAAAACCCAGCAAACTCCCCTCCATGCTCTCGGTCGTTCGATCACGATCGTGTGGGCGAAAACCGCTCCTCTTTTGGACTCTCCTAGCTCCTAGAATCTATAAATTAGCCTTCCCCCCCGAAATTTCGGGCGAAACCCTAGCTTCGTCCTCATCCCGCAGCCGGACACGTCTGGACCCCGCCGGACATGTCCGCCCCGCTCGCGCCGCCACCTCCGGGCAACCGGCGTCCGCCACGTGGCACTCCC